>NW_024355205.1:14254661-14258708 GCF_902729225.1 Pteropus medius
AAAAAAAAAAAAAAGGAAAGAAAAGGAAAAGAAATGGAAGGGAAAGGGAAGAAACAGAAAAAAGAAACAGCAGTACAGTACGTCCTTCTTTACCCCAAGGCTTCACTCTCACCACCATCAATGATGGCAGTTAACCTGCCACCTACGTGTCTGTCTTCATGCTAACACTTACAGCACCAGGTCCCAAGCCACTGAGAGGAGAAATCAGCAGAAGAAAGCAAGCTGGAAAAAGTTTAGGAGTCACGACAAGGGAGTGGATGGATTTCTGCTCTTAAAAATACAAAGTTGAGAGGCATTTCTCATCTCACCCAGATCTAAACGTCCAGGCAAATTTTCTAAATGAAATTCCAAGCACATGATTCGCAACTTTAAAGCGATGCCTATTGCCTTTAATTAGATGAGCTGTCTTTTTTAAAATCACAGTTACAGACACTTGCCATTTTCGAAATACCCTCAGGTAACTCCCAACATTTGTGCCCTTCAAGTGAGCAGTTCATTTTCTCTCTCACATACATAATAATTCACTCAGGCCAATGCTGGCTGTACCCATCAGCGGAAGAGATTTACAGAAGCTTCACCACAGTAAATACACCAGGTCAGTCTTGCGAGGCTCCAGAATGGTTTCAAGATGAAAACTGTATAGATAAAGTGAGACCTGAAAGGATAAATATTCCCCCAGGTGATATTGAAAAAGGGTAAAAACTTAAATGTTTACGTCTTTCATGGTAAATTTCAACCTTTTTGGCTTTACTTCTAAATGGATTACTTAAATTTTAAAACTGTTTTTGGACTTAAACTTACTCTTTGACCAACGCTGGCATGACAAGTAATAACTCTTTAATCCATTTTTAAATAAAATTTTTTTATGTGACAGCAAAAGGAAAACAAAGGAAAAAGTGAAGCCAACTCCTTGTTTTCCAGGAAATTGAGTGGACTAGCATGGCTGTAGTTCATCACTCTGGGACTATCAGGCCTTGTCACCTGTGTCCATCAATCCATTTTCATTCACCACCTGAGCCCAAGCCAAAAAGATAAGAAATGTCAATTAGACCTTGCTTTTCCCTCTAAGGCCTCCATGAATCTGATGGCTCCGCCTTACTCAAAAACTATAATTTACCTTCTTTTTTTCTTTTTTTCCAGCTCTTTGTTGATATACAAGTATTGATTAACTAGACAGGCAGGGAGGAATGAGAGGAGGCAGACCCTTTCCTGCTAAACGTGTGGCTCATTTACTAGATGACAGCTGCTCACTAGCTTCTCAGGGTGAGCTCAAGATGGCAGGATGACCTCATATTTATTGTGAGGCTGAGGCATGCTATTAACAGCTGGAATGATTTAGAGAAAGGGAAGGAAGAGGTGCCTAAGAGTTTTAGGTAATCGTTTTCCATTGCCTGGAAGGTCAAGGTAACTGGTTAGCTTACACAGCTGATCACAATCTGGCTCCTGGCCAGCTGCCCTGCCTCAGGGCCTGCCATTCCTCTACCAAATTCACCCCAGCCTGCCCAAAACTCTGACCTCTGTAGCTCTATGCACTACTTTTTTCCACCTGAAATTCTCTCTAATAACCCACACAGCTTCCGAGGCCCAGCTCCAGCATCGATTCCTCAGGAAAGGCTGTACTCACCTTTGGCTCCCTCCTCTTTGCTTTCATAGACTATTCTATCTGCCTCTACTAAAGTTCATGTAGCCTCTTACCATAATTATCTGTTTATACATGTGTGTGAATATCAACGTGCTAACCTGTTTTAATATGAAAATGGAAATGTTCTGTTTTTTCCCCCTCTTTTGCTGCAGACAAAGAATGAAAAGAAATATATCCCCTCACTATCTGGGAGCATTTGAAGATTTTATTCCTGACCTTCAGAAACTCCAGGAAAAAATTGGGGTAGGTAATGACTTGCCAAGGTTCTGTCATGAAAGAGAACAGAGGGAAATTTATGTGGAAAAATACAGAGAGGAGGGTGAGACTCAAGAGGACTAGGGGAAAAGGGAGTAAGTATAAGGATGGAGATGCTGAAAGAGATGGGGGTCCCTGAGAACTGTCCTTGCCTGAGGACAGCTCAGCTTTCATCTTCAAGGAGAGCCTTCTGTCTCCTGCACCCACGGTCTGTGCCATGTGATCTCTCTTCTGCACCTCTCCCCTCCCCTCCTTCCCTTCACTTTCCCTCTGTGAGTGCGCTCACCCTCAACTGCCTGATACACTCACTCCACATCACCAGACATTGCTTGGTTCTCATCCCATCAAACCTCCCACACCCCAGGAAATCCATAAGGCCATATGGGCAAGGAGTCCTGAACACTTAGCAGTGCAGAAAGCCTACACTTATCCTAAGGAGTAGGGAGCATTCACTAACTGAGCAAACTAGAGAAATTAAGTAGGACCAAGGTTGGTGATAGCCCTGTACTTATGCCCATCTCCATAACTTGACTGTGAGCTCAAAGACTAGGTCTAATTGATCATTGGTTCCCCAGAAAAATATCTGGACTATAGTAAAGTTCATAGTAAATGTTAATTGAATGAATATCCAAAAGCGAATCACTTGCTCTTCCCTTAAAAATATGCCCTTTGTCAGTGGTGAAAGTTTGGAAAACTTTTCTGTTATCACTTCTTTTTTCTCTAAACATTTATTTATTGAGCACCTACCATTTTCAAGGTACTGTGACAGGTGGAGAGGAGGGGAGGGGTACTATAAGAATGAATAGATAGAAAAATAACATTTAATGTGAGATGACCCAAAACATGAAAGTCATCATTTTTATAGACACCAATATTCATAGCCAAAATGCTAAAATGTTGACATAATTCAATTTCAGTCATGAATTAGTACACATTCCACTTTGTAATGGATATTAAAAAGTGAAGTTTTTAACACACATCTCCCTAAGTCTCTCCCAATAGTATACTAGGCCATGTAATGTAGAAAAAGACTTTGACACCACCAAGTCTGGGGTCACAGACAATGACGGAAGACAGCTCAACATCATTGTGTTGTATATGAGTAACATTTGTATTGCAGTGCAGAATTCATGATTAGAATTTAAGTAACAGGAGAATTATGAAGCCTTCTGCTGGTTTTCTGCAGGATTTAACTTTGTTACCTAACAATTTAAAGCAATTAACATGTCAAGCTGGGATATTAGAAGTGGTCAAATAGATCAAATATACAGATAAGTAATGAACCTATGGCTGAAATTTCGGAGAAAGGTTCAAAGATTTATAAAGCTTAAGGTCTTGAGTTTATCTCACAGTAAGACTATCAAGGCCAATCCAGGAGGACTCATCGCTGCCCTGCTTTCTTTCACTCTAATTCTCTCCCTCTCTCTTCTTCTACCAGACTCTCCTTTCAACTTCACTATTCTAACCTCACATATTTTCTCCACTTGCAAGTCTCTAGCTGTGAATTAAACTCATGCTCCAAGAAGAAAATGCAGCCACACATCCCTACACAGGCAAAATTGTTTTATTGTTTCCTTTCACTTTATCCCTTGATGTGATACTAGAAGCTTGTTAATATTTGTATACTTTCTCTGGCCAATTTGGCTCCCACATCAGTCCACACAGATGCAGAGGCTCCTCCTCTTTGGTGGCCTCCTCCAGGATTTGGGAAGGGCTTCACTGAGTGACTATGAGCACACCACTTATGCTACCTGTTCTTCTGGACAAGACCTTCTTAATGCAGCTGTGAAGGGGCAATGGACTTCTATGGTACATACCCTGGCGTAAGTTAAAGCTTAGCTTGTAGACACCAGAACCACCAGCCAATTGACACAAATAAATTTGGTTATTCAAACAAAAACATCACTTGATCCATTATATTGATGTTGAGTCTATAAAACAGTAGGTCAAGTCAAACTCTTTTACTTTCCAACTAGTAATTTAGCAGAATCAGTCATCTAAATAATTAATGAATCAGGTTTTTGAATGCAAAGCATTTAAACTAAAAAAAAACAAAAAAAAAAAAATTTCAGTGGGTTGAATTCTGGCCCCAAAAAGACAGCTCCAAGTCTGAACTCCCAGCACATATGAATGTGGCCTTATTTGAAAAA